>NC_080191.1:0-2500 GCF_030028045.1 Hippopotamus amphibius kiboko | reverse complement strand
GGGTTAGGGTTAGGGTTAGGGTTAGGGTTAGGGTTAGGGTTAGGGTTAGGGTTAGGGTTAGGGTTAGGGTTAGGGTTAGGGTTAGGGTTAGGTTAGGGTTAGGGTTAGGGTTAGGGTTAGGGTTAGGGTTAGGGTTAGGGTTAGGGTTAGGGTTAGGGTTAGGGTTAGGGTTAGGGTTAGGGTTAGGGTTAGGGTTAGGGTTAGGGTTAGGGTTAGGGTTAGGGTTAGGGTTAGGGTTAGGGTTAGGGTTAGGGTTAGGGTTAGGGTTAGGGTTAGGGTTAGGGTTAGGGTTAGGGTTAGGGTTAGGGTTAGGGTTAGGGTTAGGGTTAGGGTTAGGGTTAGGGTTAGGGTTAGGGTTAGGGTTAGGGTTAGGGTTAGGGTTAGGGTTAGGGTTAGGGTTAGGGTTAGGGTTAGGGTTAGGGTTAGGGTTAGGGTTAGGGTTAGGGTTAGGTTAGGGTTAGGGTTAGGGTTAGGGTTAGGGTTAGGGTTAGGGTTAGGTTAGGGTTAGGGTTAGGGTTAGGGTTAGGGTTAGGGTTAGGGTTAGGGTTAGGGTTAGGGTTAGGGTTAGGGTTAGGGTTAGGGTTAGGTTAGGGTTAGGGTTAGGGTTAGGGTTAGGGTTAGGGTTAGGGTTAGGGTTAGGGTTAGGGTTAGGGTTAGGGTTAGGGTTAGGGTTAGGTTAGGGTTAGGGTTAGGGTTAGGGTTAGGGTTAGGGTTAGGGTTAGGGTTAGGGTTAGGGTTAGGGTTAGGGTTAGGGTTAGGGTTAGGGTTAGGGTTAGGGTTAGGGTTAGGGTTAGGGTTAGGGTTAGGGTTAGGGTTAGGTTAGGGTTAGGGTTAGGGTTAGGGTTAGGGTTAGGGTTAGGGTTAGGTTAGGGTTAGGGTTAGGGTTAGGGTTAGGGTTAGGGTTAGGGTTAGGGTTAGGGTTAGGGTTAGGGTTAGGGTTAGGGTTAGGGTTAGGGTTAGGGTTAGGGTTAGGGTTAGGGTTAGGGTTAGGGTTAGGGTTAGGGTTAGGGTTAGGGTTAGGGTTAGGGTTAGGGTTAGGGTTAGGGTTAGGGTTAGGGTTAGGGTTAGGGTTAGGGTTAGGGTTAGGGTTAGGGTTAGGGTTAGGGTTAGGGTTAGGTTAGGGTTAGGGTTAGGGTTAGGGTTAGGGTTAGGGTTAGGGTTAGGGTTAGGGTTAGGGTTAGGGTTAGGGTTAGGGTTAGGGTTAGGGTTAGGGTTAGGGTTAGGGTTAGGGTTAGGGTTAGGGTTAGGGTTAGGGTTAGGGTTAGGGTTAGGGTTAGGGTTAGGGTTAGGGTTAGGGTTAGGGTTAGGGTTAGGGTTAGGGTTAGGGTTAGGGTTAGGGTTAGGGTTAGGGTTAGGGTTAGGGTTAGGGTTAGGGTTAGGTTAGGGTTAGGGTTAGGGTTAGGGTTAGGGTTAGGGTTAGGGTTAGGGTTAGGGTTAGGGTTAGGGTTAGGGTTAGGGTTAGGGTTAGGTTAGGGTTAGGGTTAGGGTTAGGGTTAGGGTTAGGGTTAGGGTTAGGGTTAGGGTTAGGGTTAGGGTTAGGGTTAGGGTTAGGGTTAGGGGTTAGGGTTAGGGTAGGTTAGGGTTAGGGTTAGGGTTAGGGTTAGGGTTAGGGTTAGGGTTAGGGTTAGGGTTAGGGTTAGGGTTAGGGTTAGGGTTAGGGTTAGGGTTAGGGTTAGGGTTAGGGTTAGGGTTAGGGTTAGGGTTAGGGTTAGGGTTAGGGTTAGGGTTAGGGTTAGGGTTAGGGTTAGGGTTAGGGTTAGGGTTAGGGTTAGGGTTAGGGTTAGGGTTAGGGTTAGGGTTAGGGTTAGGGTTAGGGTTAGGGGTTAGGGTTAGGGTTAGGGTTAGGGTTAGGGTTAGGGTTAGGGTTAGGGTTAGGGTTGAGGGTTAGGGTTAGGGTTAGGGTTAGGGTTAGGGTTAGGGTTAGGGTTAGGGTTAGGGTTAGGGTTAGGGTTAGGGTTAGATTAGGGTTAGGGTTAGGGTTAGGGTTAGGGTTAGGGTTAGGGTTAGGGTTAGGGTTAGGGTTAGGGTTAGGGTTAGGGTTAGGGTTAGGGTTAGGGTTAGGGTTAGGGTTAGGGTTAGGGTTAGGTTAGGGTTAGGGTTAGGGTTAGGGTTAGGGTTAGGGTTAGGGTTAGGGTTAGGGTTAGGGTTAGGGTTAGGGTTAGGGTTAGGGTTAGGGTTAGGGTTAGGGTTAGGGTTAGGGTTAGGGTTAGGGTTAGGTTAGGGTTAGGGTTAGGGTTAGGGTTAGGGTTAGGGTTAGGGTTAGGGTTAGGTTAGGGTTAGGGTTAGGGTTAGGGTTAGGGTTAGGGTTAGGGTTAGGGTTAGGGTTAGGGTTAGGGTTAGGGTTAGGGTTAGGGTTAGGGTTAGGGTTAGGGTTAGGGTTAGGGTTAGGGTTAGGGTTAGGGTTAGGGTTAGGGTTAGGGTTAGGGTTAGGGTTAGGGTTAGGGTTAGGGTTAGGGTTAGGGTTAGGGTTCAGGGTTAGGGTTAGGGTTTAGAGTCAGGA